>NW_026926498.1:0-28411 GCF_032062105.1 Saccostrea cuccullata | reverse complement strand
TTTACTCTTTGTTCATATTTCACTTAAAGAGTATCAATGATAAAAATATTTATTATTTTAGGTAATATATCTTTAAATATATATTTAATATTTAGTTACGCAACAACTACAAGTACCTTTAGTTGATCAACATCGGGACCGGTGTATGATGAAAATCACCCCCCTCCTCAACCAGAAAAAGACAGAGTGATTAATGTAGAGGACTCCATTCTTACTACACTTCGGTAAATTATATATATATATATATATATATATATATATATATATATATATATATATATATATATATATAAGATATACTCATGCTTTTACTTCCATATATTCCTGTTTTGTTATTATTTTTTAACCAATCTTCTTTTGAATTTCTTTTTTTTAAGACAAAAAAATGATCGGAAGTTAAGAGCATTGGAAAAAAGATTATTTGAACCAAACGTGGTTCAGGTAGTTGCGTCCAGGGAGTTCCATGTCCTACAAAAGTTGCAGAGGAGGATGGCTGATGATATGGAACAGAGTGAGATAATAATGAATTATCTGGCAGACAAGTATGGTGAACCAGAGAAGAAACGTGTAAAATTTTCAACTCTTCAATAAGGAAAAACTATTCATGAAAACAGCGCTTTGGAACAATAGATTTACCGAACGACAAATCGTTTGAGAGTACTGGAGAATGACTTACATCACGTTTGCTGGTTAAATAATACAATAAATTTCGTAAAGAGCTTTGTAGTATTTTGTTAGTTTTGTTTCTCTTGTCTTTAAGAATTTTGAAAGACTGATATGAAACCGCCTTATATCAACCTGTACAGTATTGTTGACACACATTCGTGCGTAAATCTCGTTGGACTGCGGGTATTTATCCACATGTAGACAGGTTATAGGGCTATCTGAGTTGACGTTAGGTCTCAACAGGCATTCCATTTGATCACTTTTCTGTTTCTCATGCAAAACACTCACCACAATACACAGAGAGGCTATGAGTGTCTTTTAAATATAATAATTTAAAGATAGTTAAACAGATACCTTAATAGTATGGTTTTCTCCAAGTCTCCTTTGGATCTCGGATGTCCTTACCTCGGTTATATATGGATGAGACTAATAATGACCTTATACTGTCATTGGTACCCTCAGACTGTTTTGACCTCAAACAGTTTGCCCTTGTTGTATTGACCTTGACGATTAGCCCTCGGACTGTTTCAAACGGTTTTGACCTCAAATGTTTGTGACCTTGTATTGAGTACATGACCTACTTTATGACCTTGACTGACCTTGTGGGGTGTCTTGCCCTCGGACGTTTATGACCTTGACCTGACTTTGACCTGACCTACTTCTTGACCCTGACCTTGTGGGGGTGTGGTCCATATGACGTCACTGCCCTCAGAGACTACAGACTATACCCCTCACTACTACCGTAGAATCCCGGAACAAATTTGATATAAAGTTCTCGGGGGGTAGGGGGAACCATCTGCACGCCTGGCTTCAATCACAAAACATTATAAAGTATACGCAAGTTATTTCTGGAATGATCTTAAAATCGCCAGGTTGCTGTTGGTTACGCTGAGATTTCCAGTCGTTGAACACTTTAACTGCCCATGAAGTATTGCGGTGCTTGTTTTTACTCTCTTGATTTTTTTGGAGTGCACTTATCTCGGTAGCGGAGACGGGTTTTCCGAATCTAGTAGTGGTATTTTCAGACCATTCAGTAAAAATTTCCTGTTTTAATTCTGGAAACGCTTCTAAACACCAATTCTGAATATCAAAATTCCCAAATTCCTGGTCATTTAAATCAGATTGGCTTAGTTCGTACATCTGAACAGCCTGGCTCAACTGAAAATCATCCTCGTCATGGGATTGCTGAAAAACGGTGTTTAATTCCAATTCGTTATTCTGATTCTGAACTCCGTCTGCCATCTTCGTCAATCGTAGAACAAATGAATTGATTATCTCAACAAGAGGCCCATGGGCCTTATAGGTCACCTGAGTATCATGTAACAACATTCCAGCGATTGTATTTGGTTTGTGTTTTAATCCAAAATCCATGAAATTCACAAATTTTGAAGAAGGCACCATTGCTTATCAAAGGGCAGATTTCAAAGCATTAATTTATTTTTAGTCAAAGTACCCCCCTGGTACCCCTGACCCAGCATCCCTGAAAGTATCTATTTGAAAGAGGCCCCTTTCTTCATTATAAGGCCAGCATTTTTTTTTGTTCAGGTTTAGTTATGAACATGAGAATAAAAATGTCTCAAAGGAGAAGGAAATCAATTTTTTTTTTGATAAATCAATTATTAACATTTGTACATTCTTTTTTTTATGCTATTATAATAGGCTCCTTACCACTGGACACATAAGGCCATAATAAAAATATTCCTAGATTCTCATCCCTGCCCGCCCCGATTTTATACCCCCGCCTCGATTTTTTTTATTTCTGTATTTCTTCGTCTTAATTCTGATCGGAATCGAAATTCATCTACCTTTCTACTTTCGTTTTAAATCCGGCGAAAGTCGACTTGATTTTGACAGCTGAAAAGATAGTAATTGCTGTAATACATGCGTATATAATTCAAACAAGGGTCTTTGGTTGAAAAAGATTGGCGATGATATGAAGTAAGAGATAATTGAACCTTTACTATGACTTTTATTCGGGTATTGTAGATAAAATTACACCGATTGACCAGGTCAATAAAAAATTTGGAAAATTGAGAAAATAAAAAAAATAAAATAAAATCCGCCCGCCCGCCTCGATTTTTAAAAAAAATTCGGATGAGAATCTAGCAATTTATTTATTATGGCCTAATGCTTACAAATAGGAAAGTAAAACATTTAATTGCTTATTTCATCATCTGCCAATTTGGGCCAGTTATATAAATTTTGTAATGTTGGTCAAAATATATTTTAAAAAATCAATTCTTTAAAAGTCTTTTAACATATCTTCATTTTTTAAATATGTGTTAGGTGAATGTGTAGACATTGTTCTAAAATTTAATCCTATCATAAAACAGACAGGGGGTATTGCGGGTGTAGGGTGAACATTTTTTTAATCAAGTGTAAAATAATTTTTCTGGCTGATACAAATGATACTACATGCCTGTATATATTTGTATATTCTTGCCTTAACAATTTCTTCCTCAAATGGACTGAACTTCTCCCATAGTTTTATTCATTACATCTGATGCATAAGCAACCCTTTTCTGAAGAGTGATGCTTAGACTGTAAGCTATAACAGAGACCTAAACAATGTTGCTGCCCGCTGGCAATATGCAACAGCTACCACGGGCAGTTTAAAACCTGGGGGAGGAAAATAATTTACAGACAGATACTTTTGAAACGAATCCATAATTATCTCACCAGCATGTCATTGTGCAACAAAGTCGTCAGCATTTTATTTGTCCTATGAACAGGTGACACTATTTGAATGGCACTCGTATCGATGAATTTTACTCTAAACCAAGCTATCTTCCAGATCTCGCTTTATTTACCCGCCATCTTAAAACCGGAAGTGCGAGTTCGTAAATGTGAAATCTCGATCCCGACTCAAATTTGACATCGGAAAGAAAAAAATTGTTTTATTTTTTTCTGAACATTCAAAACCTTGAGCGGAGGTTTTGTAAAACTGAAAATAAAATAAATCCTTGCCTTAAATATGTAATTAGATCATTAGCATATCAACAAGGATGTTCAAAGAATTCATGCATTTCACTATAATATAATCATTAGAGCCCCACCCTAAAACAAGAACCCCTGACCCTGAGGCCATAAAATTCACAATTTTGGTAGAGGCACTCTTGCTCATCATAACTATGTACTTAGTTAGTTTATTTAATACCCAGGAGCAGAGGAGAAGATTTTCAAAGAATTCATGTATTTTCACTATATAATCAATAGAGCCCCGCCCTAACACCAGAACCCCTGACCCTGGGGCCATAAAATTCACAATTTTGGTAGAGGCACTCTTGCTCATCATAACTATGTACTTAGTTGGTTTATTTAATACCCAGGAGCAGAGAAGAAGATTTTCAAAGAAATAATGCATTTTCACTACCTACTTATTTAGCCCCGCCCTAGCACTAGAACCCCTGACCCCAGGGCCATGAATTTTACAATTTTGGTAGAGGACTCATTGCTCATTACAATCATGCAAACAGTTTGACTGCTTGATGTCCAGGAGTAAAGAAGAAGATTTTTAAAGATTGCATTAATTTTAGTGGTTTTGGCCCCACCCCTCAGGCCCCAGGGGGGCAGGGATCATGAAATTCACAATTTTTGTTCCCCTTCACCCATAGATGCTTTGTGCCAAATTTGGTTGAAATTGGTTCAGTGGTTGCAGAGAAGAAGCTGAAAATGTTCAAATGTTAACGCACGACGCACGACGGACGACGGACGACGACGGACAAAAACAGATAGCAATAGGTCACCTGAGTTTACTCAGGTGACCTAAAAATTGATCACGAGGTACAATACTAAGAATACTACCAAATTTGGAAATTCGTTACTTGGATACCAAAACCCTTCGCGTTAAGATTATCACGTGGTTCTGTTAAGAGTCTTTATTCAATACCAAATATGGGAAAAGGTCAAATGAATGGGTCATGGACCAAAATAAATTGATGATCTCAAATATTGGTCACGTTATACAGTATTAAGAAAATTACCTAATATGGGAATCTGTTACTTGGATGCAATGCAGTTAAGACTATCACGTGGTACTGTTTCAAAGTATTTTTATACCCCCCGCAAACAAAGTTTGGGGGGTATATAGGAATCACCTTGTCCGTCTGTCTCTCTGTCTCCGTCTGTCTGTGCAATCGTGTCCGGTCCATATCTTTTTTACAGAGAGACATTAGAATCTACTACTCCACACTAAGATTGCTCATGACCTAAGGGTGTGTCATGACCTTGACCCAAGGTCATTTGGGGAAGTTCAAGGTCACTGGAAGAAAAATTTCATAATTCGTGTCCGGTCCCTATCTTTCTTATTGATAAACATGGTAGGTTCTCATTTCACACAAAGATTGCCCATGATCCAAGGGTGTGTCATGACCTTGACCCAAGGTCATTTGGGAAAGTTCAAGGTCACTGGAAGAAAATTTTCAAAAATCATGTTTGATACATATCTTTTATGGATAAACTTGGTAGGTTCTCATTTCACACATAGATTGCCCATGACCCAAGGGTGTGTCATGACCTTGACCCAAGGTCATTTTGCAAAGTTCAAGGTCACTGGAAGAAAATTTTCATGATTCCTGTCCGGTCCATATCTTTCTGATGGATAAACTTGGTAGGATTTATTTCACACAAAGATTGCCCATGACCCAAGGGTGTGTCATGACCTTGACCCAAGGTCATTTGGGGAAGTTCAAGGTCAATGGAAGAAAAATTTCATAATTCATGTGTGATACATATCTTTCTCATGGATAAACTTGGTAGGTTCTCATTTCACTGAAAGATTGCCCATGACCCAAGGGTGTGTCATTACCTTGACCCAAGGTTATTTGGGGAAGTTCAAGGTCACTGGAATAAAAATTTCATAATTCGTGTTTGATACATATCTTTATTATGGAAAAACTTTCTTCTGAAAAACCCAGCGGGGGGGTATTTTGTCCCGTTTGGACAGTTCTAGTTTTAGTTGATGCAAATAAAACACCAAATATGGGAAAAGGTCAAATGAAGGATCAAGGGATAAATCAGTTACATGATTGACAGCTCGATGATGCATACAAAATATCGTTTCGTTATTGCAAACTCGGAGGCTAACGCCTCCTCGCGTGCAATAACTCAACGATATTTTGTATGCATCATCTCGTGTCATCATGTAACTATTACGAGTGTTAGAAAACCCTAGAAACTATTCATTGATAACTCGTGGTGACATCTCTGTTATCAAGGTAAAATATCGATATTTCAATTGATATGATAGGTGATTTATACAGTTTATTTTTCATAGTTCATACATAATCCGAAATGAGAAATCGAGGTTTAAACGATGCAACTCATCTCGGTATCGATGATGCTAACTGCACCCAAAGTCTATGCACGAAGTAGCACATTGAAATTGTCAACTGAGAAAAAAAAAGATGAAATAAAAAGAGTAGTAATCAAACTGATTTTCATTGTTTTATTATTCTTTTTTCCCCCCCAACATTAAATTCTTCTTTCATCTCCTGTAAAAAAAAAAGGTAGTTGTGAGATATAGAGTAATTCGGTGCTGATTATGAATGAATAAAACTTTTCATTCACTCATTTTGTAAACTTTCTTTTCAATTCAACATCTAAACTTTTGAAAAAAGAAGATGTATGCAGCACTGTCCATAGAAAGCACTTTATAAATTATTATGTAAAATAAGTGTTTTATTTGAAGTGTGCTGTGTGTTCAATTCATGATGCATTTCAAAACGAAGACCGAGTGTAATATTTAATTAAAAAGACAATTTATGTAGCGTCATGTCGCATGAATATAAGACTCAGTCATATATTAAAGCATAATCAAATCAGAACTGTTACTCATTGTAAAACTCATGAAAATGAAACAGGTTTAATCCACTGAATTGTAAACATGCGGTGTTATACTGAATTAAGATCAGGCTTCTGAAAATGTGACAATGTATAAAAGAGGTGTTTATCTGAATGCCCCATCTTATTAAATATGAGCTCAGCGTGAATTACCGAGTCAAAATCATATATCACGGGGTTCCGTTCCATAGCGATGTCACACCGATGATAATAATAAAATCACCTGTGTTTTAATTGATATATGACTCATAGATCGGGTTCGAGAAAACGTAACACTTCATGCATAAAAGAGGTGTTCATCTGAATGCCCTCATCTTATTAAATATGAGTTCAGTGTGAAATACCGAGTCAAATCATATATCACGGGGGTTCCGTTCAATAGCGATGTCACACCGATGATAATAATAAAAACACCTGTGTTTTAGGTGATAAATGACTCATACCAAATGTTATAAGAAGCATTGTACTGATACCTTTTATCAATATCATGTAATCTTACATTACGAAAAGTCATGTCATTTCAATGTGAAATATGCGGGTTATCATACACCACAAACTTTGGATTAAAATGACATTTACGAGGAGAGCACAAGGTTTTGTCCTCAGTAAACTGTCAATTTTGTGATATATCATTATCAAGGCCAGAATTAAAGGATCATATTGAAAGTTTTCATGCAGATCAGAAGTTCTGGTGCTCCGTTTGTAACAAAACATTCACTAACAAGCGGAACCGCGATCAACATAAAAACAAGGTAAGTTTTTTTTTAAATTTTTACAAAGATTTACTTCCACGAGTCTTGAACATGTGTTAAATAACTCATACTTACAATTTTTTTTGCAAACGCACTTGCATCTTAGTTTTATTTGTGGCTTAAATAATTGTCAATTTTGCTAATATTGGATATATTCTAGTGTTAATACCCAGTGGCGGATTCAAGGGGGGGGGGCGCACCCCTAAAATTGTCAAAGTTAACGTAAATCACAGTTTCGTCTACAAAATGTTAATATGTATACTCGGTAGACCTCATTTTTACCCTACAAAATCTCTAGAATCCAGGAGCTTCCGGGGGCTTCACCCCCAGGGCCCTCACCAGGGCTTTGCCCTGGACCCATTGGGGGCCTCAAGGCGTCCCCCAGATCCCTTGCCTACTTTTGGCGCCCCCCCCCCCTAACTTCAAATCCTGGATCCGCGCCTGATACCAAAGCTCATAGTATTAAGCCAAGGACGATTTTTTGATATTTTATTCTTAAGGTTTCCTCAAAGGCCAACATGTCAAAAAATTTATTTTTACAATAGCCCCAAAACTAAGTGAGGTATAAAAATAAAACTTTTAGAGTTATAAATTTTTCATTGATTAACAGATACAAAGTACATGTATCACTTGATAAAAAATACTTGGAAAAAATATTAAGAAAAATTCTTTAAAATGATATATTTTCAAAAAATACACCTAATTAATTCAGAGATCTTGGTGAAAATCATTATTGCAGAAACAAAATGTGATTATCAATGAAGGGCAAGTTGGACTTGGATAGCCTCTGGAAAGTTGTTTTCCCTGTTTATTTTGTCCAAATGTTAAGACTTGAAAGTGAAAGTACAATGCAAATGGCGGATTTTATAGGGGTCTTGTCTTTAAACTTGTCATGCTTTATTTCTGCAATTATGGTTTTCACAAAAAAGACAGAATAAAGCAGGTGCATTTTTCTTAAATATGCACATTTCCTGATACAAGTTTTCTGAAAAATATCTTTTTAAAAATATTTGTCATCAAGTGATACTTTCTATCTATTAATCAATGATATATTAAAAAAACTGTAAAGGTTTTAACTTTATACCACACATAGTTTTGGAGCTATTGTAAAAATAATTTTTTAAACATGTTGACCTTTGACGAAACCTTAATGAAAAAAAAAATAACTCTTTATTACATGTGAAATGAATGACAAGAAGAATCTCCCAAATATACTATTTCATATTAACTTAATACAAATGTCAGTAAACTCATTATTTGCTTCAAATATATGCAATATAAAAAAAAATTAAAAAATAATGTAATGAGTTCTAAAGCAAAAAAAAATGCATTGTATTTCAGACAAAACCGATTGTTCTTCAAACAAATCAAATTATTTTTATTTGAATATTTAATTTGATCATTTAAAAAAAGTATACTTACATTTCTTACAAACGCATTTGCAGCGCAGAATAACTGCGCTGCTCTCTTTGTTACAGTCCCTGATTGCCCTTTCTAGGGCAATCACCCTTTTCTCAATCTCGCTAATTTTTGCCGATCGAAAACTCTCCCACTCGATCGTGGGCTGAAATAAGAGAAGAGGCTCATAATATAATACACACACACAAAAGATATATCACCTTCTGGATAATCTCGTTAAACTGTAAGGAATAGATGATAATTTAATCTTGTGGCACTTATGCGGTGTATTTTCTTTGATGACAAGTGCACTGTAATTTCCAATACCTGTTCTATTCCCAGGTAGGCGTTGCCAACCATTGTACAATAACTTTAGAAACTGCAAGTTATTGCACTGTATCAAAGGGGGCGTGGTTATTGTACCGTACAATAATTTTAGAATTATTGTAAAGTAAGAAAAGAAATCAAATCCTCACAAAATTTATCCTTTAATCAACCATTGTAAAGTTATTTTTCTCCAAAAAAAAAAATACCTTTCAATTAAATTTGATGCCCTTGTACAATTCTTACAAGCAAGTTGAAAACAAAAAAAGTCAAAAACCTCAATTCTAAAAAATTGGGTTTGAGTAATTTAACAATTTATCTGACTAGTAATTGATTTTTGTGAAATCCTCACTTTAAAACTGGAATGTAATGTTACAATTTTTAAATTCTCCAAACGGGAATCTGTTCGGTTTGAATCTCTTGCTCTGAGGTTCCTCCTCACCCTGGACCCTTGCTGCAGTCAGTGGAATAGCGGGGCACTTGTCTGTAATATCCGGAGCGCATCCATCTAGAGAATTCATCGGAGTGGAATTCTCGGCACACTCCTTGGACGGATCCAAGATCTTTGACACGTTTGCTTCCATTTGCACACTGGATCTTTTGTATTTACGGACACCTGCTTGAGAACGATGACCAGTCCGATCCATTATCTGCTGCTCCTCAACACCAGACATATATAGCTGGGTCGCACAAGTACGTTTGCCGCTATGATTCGAATAATGACCCTGTAAACCACCTTCCGTGCAAATGATTCGCATGAAGTTTTTCAGCTTATTAATTCCCATGACCTGATTTCCGTATCGAATTGGCACCTCAGGTGTCGCGGGCAGAGGTCTTCGATAGAATGCTCCTCGACGTCCAAGGGAATCCAGATTTAGATCAAAATAGTCAGCAACGCATCTCTCCCCTACAAGAAAATTTTGAATTTGTTAGCTAAGTGAACGAGTGATTGTACATCCTCACACAGAGAGAGAGAGAGAGAGAGAGAGTCTCTTACCGGACTGGCAGTGATGTTTAATGGTCTTGTTGCACACATTTAGCTGTCCGAGCCCACCTTTGTACGTTTTGGTTTTTCGACCCGTAAACTCAATAAATTTTCCCAGCTTATCTGATCCAATAGTAAACTGTTCACATGCTAGGTTATGATGTTCGTCACATCCACGCAGACCAAAGATTTTACATGCGTAAAAGAAAATCGTTTTCTGAAGTTGTTCTGCGTTTTTCTTTCCAAAAACTCCAACATCCCACAACTTGGCCTCGTCTTCTGGTAAAATAGGATCAGCCTGCTTCGTTGTACACCCTATGCCTTTTTCAATCAGCGACTTCATTTTTGCATCTAGAACTTTCCGGAATTCAATGAAAGTTTGTGTTTTTTTCGTCTAAAAAGTTTTTATCGTACACACCTTTGTCTCGCAAAAAACGAAGAAGTCCACATGAAATCAAGTACAGGCTCTTAGGGGGGTAGTCCTTACCATCCTGTCGTCTAGCTTCTACTATAAAACGTTGTAACCAGTGATTCATTTCCTCGCTGCCCTGGAATTGAAGTTCTGGAATAGTTTCGGATCTGCCGGTTCGCCATTTCTCAAAAACATTGACCCCCCATCTAGTGTTTTGTTTAGTGTTAATGTTTTCCTGGCTTTCAATTCGAGATTTCAGTTCACTCTCCGTCACTGGGGCCGCAAAACGATCACCTAATATGGTCAGCAAATTCGAACTACATGTGTATTTTCTTTTTCTCTCAAAGTCATATTCAAGCTTAAATTCACCATGCTCCAATCCTGTGTCGTAATCTGCAAGCGTCTGTGTAAGGCTCATATTCTGTAATCCGTCAAAAGCTTCCATTTCGTCGCAAACTTGAGATAATGTCAGGTCGTCTATTTCCTCAACTTTGAAGTCATTATCCAAAAAATCTACGTCGCAAACTTGAGACATTGTCATATTGTCAATTTCTTCAACTTTGAAGTCATTATCCAAAAAATCTACGTCCATCTTCCAGCTTGATTCGATCCCGGTCTAAATTGTAGCGCGAAAAATGCCACTGAAGCTCGTGAAAGTACGCGTGCCACAAAACATTTGCTGGACGAATGGTCTTGTTTCATTTCCAGATACAGCAATTATTGTATGTCTATTAGTCCAACAAATATAACATTCTACGTATTTCAGGAATAAGTAACAGAGTCTAGGTCGGAATCCGACCTACTTCTTTTCATGGAAAATAACCGCCGGCGGGGTGTGTTCTATAATATATATATCAATTATTGTGTATTGTCATCTTAAATGCAAACATTACACGTTTAGATATAAAACAAATATCATTTAAGAAGCTAAGTATCAGAAAAAGCTGCATTTCATTCCATCGTGAAAGTTATAAATTTCAAATGAACTACTTACGATTAGTACCCTGGGGGTGCTGATATCCATTGGCTGGAAGATGTAAGACATCTGCAAGAGACATTGACGTAATATTACTATGAAATTAAAATGCAATATTTTATATATTAATGTAAAAGTTACAAATTATTTTCAAGAAGCACTTACTTTGCCGACAGTTGGAAGGGAAAGAGGGGGAAATTATCTGAGAGTGGTAATATAAAGCCATGTACCTCCTCTCTCCTAGCACCTGAAACATCGTCATCGTCTACTGAAGGTAGTTCTCCATCCACTCCCTGGCCTCGCCAACTGACCCCGTGAAACAGTGTCGGTGGAATACTGTGGCCTTCCATATCCAACATCTTGATTGCAAGCAGCAGATGTCTGGCGGCCTCACCTGTCCCTGCATTCCTACAATGAAATATTACCGACTTTTTAGGTCACCTGAGTAAACTCAGGTGACCTATTGCCATCTCTTTTCGTCCGTCGTCGTGCGTTGTGCGTTAACATTTGAACATTTTCAGCTTCTCTGCAACCACTGAAACAATTTCAACCAAATTCGGCACAAAGCATCTTTGGGTAAAGGGGAACAAAAATTGTGAATTTCATGATCCCTGCTCCCCTGGGGCCTGGGGCCAAAACCACTAAAAGCAATCTTTAAAAATCTTCCTCTTTGCTCCTGGACATCAAGCAGTTGAACTGTTTGTATGATTGTAATCAGCATTGGGTCCTCTACCACAATTGTGAAAGTCATGGCCCTGGGGTCAAGGGTTCTAGTGCTAGGTCGGGGCTAAAGAAGTATATAGTGAAAATGCAGTATTTCTTTGAAAATCTACTTCTCTGCTCCTGGGTATGAAATAAACCAACTAAGTGCATAGTTATAATAAGCAAGAGTGCCTCTACCAAAATTGTGAATTTTATGGCCCCAGGGTCAGAGGTTCTGGTGTTAGGGTGGGGCTCTATAGATTATATAGAGAAAATACATGAATTCTTTGTAAATCTTCTTCTCTGCTCCTAGGTATTAAATGAATAAACTACAGTGCTGCTATCCCACAAGTTGACATGGGATAGGATCGGATAGGATTCAGGATTGAGGATTCACGATAGAAACATATAGAAGTTAATCCAATCCTATCCTATCCTATCCTATCCTGTATCCTACAGCCAATCAGATTCGAGCAAAGGTTATTCATATTTCAGAATAAATTACAAAAACGAAATACGATATAAAATATTTATAAAAGAAATATTTATAATTTTTTCAATAGAAAATAAAACATTATTTTCTCTAAACACATTTTTACATAATAAACTTCGAGTAACACGGCGTACGATCTAACCGTGAACGATCACCGGAAGAATTGGGAATGTAAACAACGAAGAGTTCAGGCATCGAAAGACCGTATTTCTTCAGATCGTTTGGATGATTTAACCGATTCTTACTTGTGTAAAAGTGTAATAACATGTTTTTCTGTTTATATGCTCTGTTTGTTTGGATAATTCCACAGGAACCGTCAGCAGCGGACTTGAATAGATGATGTGCGATATCATGTAAGTATACTTCACACTGTACACTGTACATGTGTGCATTTTTATACATATTTATCCCTTTAAACAATGTTCTCATCTCTTAAACTATAAACATTTTATTCTATTTAATATCAACAAAAATCAGGTGCGGAAAAAAGAAGTAGTGTAGAAAGAAGCGCGGGGGGGGGGGGGGGGGGGGGTTGGTTAATATTTACAAATACCCTGTCATATGATTCAATCAGCTATCAATAAGCTTTAAGACTAAAATAGTCATATGTATTATGCCTAAATCAGGTTGTTACTCTTGTCATTTCCATAATAATGTCAGAAAATAGTTTGTTTTTTTTTTCATTTCTGTGTAATTAATAATAAATGAATGTAGAATCATCATGACCATTTCTAATTTAGATTCTAATGCTTCTGCTTAAATGTTTAATGAGCTCACTAAGCAGTGCACTTACATATTGTACATGTATGTATGATGTATTGTGAGACATGAAACATAAGTTATTCTTTTTATTTTAATCATTGCAGAAAATGGATTGTCTGCACTCATGCGTCATCGCAGTATGAGGATTTCAACCTAAAAAAGTATGTATGATTTTATTTTATAATGTATTTTTACATGGTCATTAAAATACATAAACATCATTATCTGAGTTGACGTGACATGTCTGCAGTTACTGGGAACAAGTGATTTTCTTCTTTCAAAAATTTTGAGAGTAAAACTGAAAGAAATGTTGAATTTTTCTGGTCATCATGTTGTAGTATCATAGATTTTCATATTCAAATTTCAAGACCAAAAAAAAAACCCAAGAAAAAACAATAAATAGATAAATACAAGCAGAAAATAGAGAAAAGTCACTAAAACAAATGTTTTCATACTTGTTAGCAAGTTGACAAGATAAAATGAAATATAATGTACAAGTAAATATGTTGAATAAGATTTTTTTTTCTATTTTATATGACTTAGGTTGCAGTATAAGATTTTATTTTTCATGATTTCTAAATGCATTACTTTTGGGAGAGAAAAAGGTGAAATTAAAACCAATTGTACATGAAATGTGAAAGATAGTCACAATCAAAAAGATTTTAAACATGTTAAATGTATATGAAATGTGTATGACAAAATTTACAATCAACATGCCTATAATTTCATTTTATGTTGTTTTTTTTTTTCAGGAAACCCTGCACATTTGCAGCTGTACAGAATGCAGTTCAAGCCATATGCTGTTAAAGTAAATGATGAAAGATGTTCAAACCAGTGTCACGGAGTCCTAAGTCTGAAATCATGGTGTTTTTTTTAAGGAGATCAGTGTGTTTTCTGTGCATTGTTGACATTTGAAGAACTGTTCGGTTTATGATCATCTCTCTGACAATAACTCTGACATTTGAATTTCAATTTGAGCGACGGTTAAGAAAGCCAAATAATATGCATGTAAAACATTATACAAGTGTAATAAAAACAATGATAAACTTTAATTTAAACAAAGTTCATGTACATGTATCTGTGATCTTTGAATTGAAATTCATAAATTCTTTACATGGATACTTTTAATGACTGTCTCATGGTAATGGAATATTCAGTTGTTAAACATTGTTGAGGAATCACCTTGAATAAAAATACTGTGAACTTGATAAAGTATTTTTCCTCATTTAAAAACTGAACATGTTAAGATCAAATGTCAAGGTCAAATACAAAGTTTACTCAAGAATGTGTTATAAATGCTGTAAGTACTGTGAATTCTTATGCATGTTTTATAAGATCTAAGGAAATGTGGAGCATTTTAATATTTCTCAATCTGACACTGATTAACATTCAAGATCAAATGCCAAGGTCAAATATAAATTTGTTTTACTTAAGAATGAGTTATACATGTTATTAATGTGAATTCTGAATTTCTCATGCATGTTTTATAAGATCTTAGAAACATGTGTGACCTCACTACAATATTTATTAATGTCAATCTGTCAACCAATATCAAATTTAGAAAATATATTCTATTAAACATAAATTATTAAATTTTCACACATAAAAAAAATTGAAAATTGAAATACATTTGTACGGTGTTGAGCTGTCCATAAACTGAGGAAAAACTGAAGTGAAAAAAATTAACAATTAGATTATCTTGAATTTAGCAACTATATATTTTGCATGTTCGAAAAATATCACATACAATAGATGGTGAACTGAAATTTAAAAAAAGAATAAATTACTGAATTTAAATAAAAAAAATCATACAATTAATATTGATATTATAAGACAATTTCACATTTAAAATGTTTAACATGTGAAAGTCAAGATATTCTAGATCTTCATTTGACTTGTCTGTTTGGTTTATGGTCTAGTCATATCTTCTTTTTCAGAATTGCATACAGAAAAACCTGTTACACAGGCACAGTTAGACTAGATCTATACATGTACATGCATGTTATTTTCATGTTGCTCAATTTAGGAAAAAATAAAATTTTACATGAAACATATACTTAAACATTATTACCACATAGGCATATGATTTTTAAAAATAATTAAATATTGCACGTCGGATGCAAGTCGCGATCCCGGGTCTCACGATCATTGTTAGTAGGAAAATTAAAACACTAAGTATATTTTTCTTTAATTCTTCTGGCAGTCCAATTTCTTAACATATGTTTGCAAAATCAGTATTTGTCCACGTGTAATTACGATCTGTTTGTTAATATTATTTTTTAACATGGTTATGATAATCGTAAATTTAATTCGTGCGGTCAGTCGGGAATTATGGAATGCCGATCTCGAATTTTTCTCCATTAAAATATATAACATTTAAATGAATACCATAACTATATCTGATTTTATTTTATTTTCTGGTAATTCCCTTTTTTCGTTTTGTCAAATTAATTCCCAAATATTAAAAAACTGAGAATTGCAGGATAGGATAGGATAGGATTAGACTGAAATCACAGGATAGGATTGTGGGTGCAGGATTCACGATAGGATAGGATAGAATTGTCAACTTATAGGATAGCAGCACTGTACGTGCATAATTATGATGAGGAAGAGCGCCTCTACCAAAATTGTGAATTTTATGGCCCCAGGGTCAGGGGTTCTGATGTTAGGGCGGGGCTATATTAATTATAAAGTTAAAATACATGAATTCTTTGAAAATTTTCTTCTCTGCTCCTAGGTATTAAATAAACTAACTAAGTGCATAGTTATGATGAGCAAGAGTGCCTCTACCAAAATTGTGAATTTTATGGCCCCAGGGTCAGGGGTTCTGGTGTTAGGGCGGGACTCTATTGATAATGTAGTGAAAATAAATGAATTCTTTAAAAATCTTCTTCTCTGGTCCTAGGTATTAAATGAATAAACTAAGTGCATAGTTATGATGAGCAAGAGCGCCTCTATCAAAATTGTGAATTTTATGGCCCCAGGGTCAGGGGTTCTGGTGTTAAGGCGGAGCTCTATTGATTATATAGTGAAAATACATGGATTCTTTGATTTTTTTTTCTCTGCTCCCAGGTATTGAATAAACTAAGTATATACTATAGTAATGATGAACAAGAATGCCTATGCAAAATTGTGAATTTTATGGCCCAAGGGTCGGGTTTCTGTTGTTAGGGCGAGGCTCTATTGATACTGTAGTGAAAATACATGAATTCTTTGAAAATTTTCCTTTCTGCTCTTACGTATTAAGCAGTTGAACATACCTATATGATTATTATGAGCAAGGGTCCTAATCTTCCAGAATTGTGAATTTGAAGGCCCCTGGGTCAGGGGTACCATAGACGGGGGGTTACTTATATACTTAAAATGAATGAATTGTTTTAAATCTGCTCCTTGGTATTAATCAAATATTTTTGAAAAGCAAGGATGCAATTGTGCAATGTTTAGATCTAGGCCTAAGGGTCAGGGGTTCATGTGTGAAAGGGGCACCACTGATTAGTTGACATGCATTTTTTGCTCCCCTACCCTGCCTTTGGGTATTCAGTAACCACAGGCACCTGACGTTACTTATTTTTCTTTTAATAAAAATAATATACACATACCTAATAATGAACAAGATACCTATCGAAAGCCGCCATCTTGGATTTTTGAAGTAGGTCATCACTTGTATTTTCGTCTGAAACTCCGTCAAATAAATTCCCTGCAACCATATTCTATCTGTGGCCAGTCTTTCGATGTCTAAACTTATGGATACTGCAGCCAGACACGCGCATCACACTTGCAAATATTGAAAATCCCTCGTCAAACTCGACCTACTGCTTCAACATTCCGAGAAATCGCCAAAGGGGGGGGGGGGGGGGGCGGAAGTTTACATCAATATGCTAATGGGAATTCCGTATTTGTTAGTTTTGTGGTGGATCTAAAACGGCGTGTTATAATTACTTTCAAATTTTAATAAATATTTCGATTATAGAAATGAAAAAAGGCAAAATGGGTAAAATAAAACACTTCTTATAAATATACCTATAAAATATACTGTATTTATCTATACAGGTCGTTGCATTCGAAAAAATCTTCAATAAAAGAGGGGTGCTAGAAAAAAAAATCAGCAACAAATCATCTAGAGTTAATTAAATCGTTTTCAAAAAACAATAGACTGCAAACCATCCAGTTATATATATATATTATATACATATATACCTGGCATATGCTTAATTGAAAAAGGAGAGGGATCACACGTACTGATAAAAGGATTTAAGGACATTGGCAAGTCACGGTTATCCGGAGAAAAAAGGTTTATATCATGGGTTTATTCACTTATTAAACTGTGATTGAGCGTGATCTCCCGTGTAGAATTCTCTATGAAATGAAAACCAGCAAAGAGAACATTTTACAGAGGTAAACAAAAGCACATGTGCTTCCTTCAACGTGTAGAATCATCTCTACAGCAAGAAAGAAAAACGGTGGTTGTTTTGTTGTACATTGTGTTCAGACACAAACAGTAAACAGTGGTCATAAGGCCGTTATTTAACGTACCCATGCTGGGAAGGACAATCACGAGATATGACAAATGCCGAGAACCTGTAACTGAATGAGGTCGTGCGAAGGAGGCACTATTTAAATGTAGTAACTGTAAATAAATATAAAACCAATCTATGCCAATATTATTAAGAAAATTTGTTTCCAATATGGTAAATTACTAAACATAAACAGTCAAACAGTCTTTACCATTATGAATACGAATTAGATTCTAAGGGAAGTAACTCTAAAATAATGAACAGTGTTGGTAGATCTGTGTCATGATATCTAGATATGATTGGAAATGAGGATACAATAATGTATATAATATATAAACTTTCTGAAATGACTGGATTTTGGAAAATTCTTATGGTAAAAAATTAAAAGGTCCTTTTTATCAACATTTTACATAGGAAATGCATTGAGAATTGTAAAAACATTGATTTGACAAAATTTAATAAGGAAGGGTGGCTTGGTGGGTTAAATGTACCAGAATATATCATTTTTATTATCATTACACCTGTTCAAGAGTTCTTAAAAAAATCTATACAAAAGCCAGGAACCTTGCCAGTGTCCTTAATGTAATGAAATCAAATATTTATAAGCGTATGCAACATGTATATGTATAATCTGTCACCAAGAAAAAAATAAAAATGTCGCCATATGCCACTACTTTATTGCAATACATAAAATTGCAAATCTAAACACTCCCTGGGATAATTTAAGTATGGACCCCCTCCCCCCTCCTTCTCACACACGTGCGTACATACTTTAAATAAATAAAGTCAATCTTCTCCACGGATAGCGCTCAATCAGGGCATCAATAATGACTGTGTTATTAATAATATTTAGTGCAGGTAAGTAGGGACTTATAACCGACTCAATTTGTCTCGAAAATGTTGATCAGCTAGCTAGCATGACCAGGGCGATCTTCGACATTTAAAAAATAAAATCGCTTTGATCAAGCTATATCGAAATTATTTGAGAGAAATAAAATGAAATCCAATGTTCTTACATGTATATTACGTTGTATTTTTGTCTGAATTATTGTTTTTGGAATATACTAACTTTCGCTGGTTAATTTTAAAAATAAATCGTACAAATATATTGACCAATCAAAAAAGGGCTTTCCCTAAGAATTTCAAGTCGTATGTAAACTTCCGGCCCCCCTTTGGCGATTTCTCGGATTGTTGAAGCAGTAGGTCAAGTTTGACGAGGGATTTTCAATATTTGCAAGTGTGATGCGCCTTTCTGGCTGCAGTGTCCATAAGTTTAGACATCGAAAGACTGGCCACAGATAGAATATGGTTGCAGGGAATTTATTTGACGGAGATTCAGACGAAAATACAAGTGATGACCTACTTCAAAAATCCAAGATGGCGGCGTTCGATGAGTACCTTGTTCATTATAAGGTATGTGTATATTTTTTTTATTAAAAGAAAAATAAGTAACGTAGGTGCATGTGTCAGTAACCAAACTAAGCAACTGCTAAATGTATAGTTGTATTGATCAATGGTGCCTCTTTCAAGAGTTGTGAATGCATCTGGCATAAAACATGAATCAAATCCAGTCACTGGAAAGTTGTTGCATAATGCTCAGGTGACCTAAAAGGCCCATGGGCCTCTTGTTTGTCTCCCTAGCCAAAGCCAACAATTCCGAGAGCAGTTTTGTCTGGCTCTGAAGTACAGCTCATTAACAACGTTTCAGCGCCAAAGGTAAACAAAGTCATTTGGGAAAACGTGTCATCCAAAAACAGAGCAAACGATCTTATATTGCAGACTAACAAACATTTCGCTAAAATAAGGGGACGACCATTTGATTCTGAGGGGGGGGGGACCTGGCAGATTTTGGAAATAAATAATCTGTCCCTGAAAATGTTGAAAATAAATAATCTGTCCGCCACTACAGAGAAAACAAATAATCTGACCTTGATTTCTGATGATTAAATAATGTAAAAATACCTTTTTTATTTACGTGTAATTTAATCTCAAAATCTTCAACTCAAAAAAAATTTTTGGCTCGCTTTGCTCGCCATTTTTGAAACAAATAGTATTTAAAATCAGATTACCAGACTGGATACTTAAGTCAGTTTATCAACATGACAATGTGCACTTAGTAGGTGTGATGAATATCTTTAAATACAAACCAATTCTTATACACCACGAAAGGTAAATTTTCTTGTCGAATAATTGTACTTTCCAGATAAATTAATACAAAATATACGGATTTAAGGGGGACGTACATGTGTACGACCCTAGGCCATCCCTTAAAATTTCAAAGTATGATACGAGTAATAATAATAATGCCATACTTCGGGACAATACCAACATTTTTGTGCCTAGTTTTACTCTTAAAATACACAAAAACCCAAGAGCTTCATGGGGCTTCGCCCCCTGGGCCCTTTTCATTCAAAGTATGATATGACTTAATAATGTCATATTATTGGTACACATCTAACCAATTCCTACAAAAGTTTTACTCTTATACATATTGAGAAACCCAAGAGCTTCAGATGGCTTTGCTCCCTGAACTTAATTACTTCATTCAAAGTACGGTTATGACCAGTATTAATTATGTCATACTTTGGTTCATAATAACCAATACCACTATAATACTGTAGATCACTAAATTTTCGCGACACCTTATTTTCGCGAGATTGTCACCGACTCTTTGTAAGCGAGACATAATTTTCACGAATAGTTGTTATTCCTCTATTTTATCGTAAGGAATACTTTTATACGCGAGATTTAAATTTTCGCTAACGCATTGTCTCGCGTAATTACGCGAAAATAAAGTTCTCGCGAATAAAAAGTGATTTACAGTAGTGTCTGGTTTTACTCTTAAAATACACGAAACCCCAAGAGCTTCGGGGGTGGGGGGTGTGTACTCCCTTGGCCTCCACCTCTCTTCTGGCAATCTCACTATTTGGTAAAGGAGGATCCACATGAGTAACTTCTATGTCATCCTCAAACAATGAAGACAAAGCTGACTTTTTCACTGGATGCTGAAATTGTAAAGTATAAAAAGTTTTCAATAGTCAATACACATTTCTTAGTAAAGAACATGCTGTAGTCAGTGTTTATTTAATCATTAAGTACAAATTAGCAAAATATCTATTACCTCACAAGCATCAGCATCTTTTTCATCTTTAGGTGCAGCAGAGTTACTGCCATGTCCAAACTTGGTAGGGCTGGTTGGGCAGAAATTTCAGATTCAGTTCCTGGTTCCTGCTTGACAATTATGTTTTTGTTCAAAAACACAATGGTAATGCATTTGTTGATAATTCTGCCCCATGTTTCTTCATCAATCATAGTAGTTTTCTTAGTTCTGGGATCAAGGGCACTTGCCTCCTCTAGAAAATGAACAATGTTCTCCTGTGTGTATCTTACTGCTAGATTCTTGCCAACCAACTCCTTCATTGATTTCAGGGAGAAGTTGGATCGTTCTCAGAACATTTGGGTATCAAGGACAAGTACAGAGCCAGCTGGAAACATGTTCAGGTGCTGTCTGATATGTTTTGGAAGAAGTGGCACGTTACGTATTTGGACAGTTTACAGAAAAGACAGAAGTGGTACTCGAGTAAAGAGAATCTCAAGACCGGGGATGTTGTACTCTTGCATGAGAAGAATGTCCATAGGAATCTGTGGCCGATGGGGATAATCGAGCGCCCGATTGTGAGCAATGATGCGATGGTCCGGAAAGCTGTGGTTCGTGTCGCCAAGGACAGGAAGGTGTACATCCGACCAATAACCGAGATGGTTCTCCTACTTGAACAGTAACCGTGTGAATTACTTTATTTCAGTGATGTAGTTCAGTTATGTGGTTAATAGTTTGAGATTTATGTCAATTTTATTTAGTGAATAGTTATATCTTTGATATAAAACGGGGAGTGTAGTGTCCACGAATCAGTTTACGTATGACTTGTTTTGTAGTCTACCAGATATTTCCGGGTTTGCAGTTTTGTTTTGTGTATTAGATTTAAGTTCTCCATGCTGGCGTCTGATGCAGCGCATGTTTGCAGCTACAACTTAAAAATTTTGTATTAATTGTCTATCCGGCCAAGAGCACATTGTAAGTTTATATTTTTGCAAATGTTTAATATGATTATAGTATTTGATTTTTGCTTAAATGTCGGCATAGGTGTCATACATTGAATTTGTGTATTTTCTTGTCGTTTCTAAAAATAACAGTTACCGCCAAACTTAAAGTGTACGATTTTGCATTGATATAATTGCATAGTTTGCTCAATGAGATATTGTGAGATATTATTACTATGAATTTAAGTGGTCTTTAGTCTAAATCTGTTCCTGTAATTTCAAGTTGTATGGAAATCAGATTAATGGCAAATTATTGGTAATCTAGTCAGTATATTGGTTGTATGTATGATTGTCTGTTATTTGATTACATTGTATGTACAAATTCATTTTTGTATGTTTCAGCCTTTCACCACGTTCTTCAATAAACTTAAAACACAGTTTGATTGGGTGGTTTATCTGCTTACAGTGGCGTAGCATCGTTTTCGTAAGTGGGGGGGGGGGGGGGCAGCCAGAGAAAAAAAAAAAATTCCTTACCTGAAAAATATTAAAAAAAAAAAGGAAAGGGGTAGGTTAACTTTTTTTGTCAGTTTCAACTACTTTTAGTATCAATTCCAATACTACATTTTCGGTCCATCAATAAGAGTTTATAAATGGGGGGGGGGGGCAACCAGGCTTTCAATTAACATTTCCTATAGTATAAGTAAGGTTGGGGAAAAGGGGGGGGGGCTGCCCACCCCCAACCCCCCTGGCTGATACGCAGTGACAAGAACCTAAGGGAAAAAAATGATAAATTCAGCAATCTCATAGACTACCATTTTCTTCATCATCGGTAGAAAACACAGAAATGTCATTTAGATGTTCTCTTCGAATTCTATTTCTCGCTAAGCGTTGCAATAGCACACGGCACATTAAATGTAAGCAGCAGCACATCGATATAGCAGTAGAACATGCAGAAAGGACTGAAAGGATGCAATGTTAATTATAGTTTTTTGCTCTTATAAAGTTTGGCTAAGCATAATTTTTGTTGCATGCTTAAGTAGTAACCACATTTTTGTAATTTAAATATCTCTTGACTGTAACTCAAACTGTTCATAGCAGTTAGGATAAAGCACATTAGACTGTCTTTTTTTTTTACAATGAAATTATGATTTTTAATGCAAGAATAAAAGTGGCAGCCAAAACTGTTGTGATAACTGGAAAAAAGAGTTTACACAACTTCGTCATATAAACTATCTGTATGAGGTCTTAAATAACTTTCAGAGTCAAAAGAATCAAATGAAATGTTTGAGCTTGATCTAGTATATATTGAATTTCTTAAAGATTGGTTTTGATTCTTTTTATTTAACCACAATCTTAAAAGAATCAATGTTAAAATTGTTGTAAATAGAGATAAACAAAATGAAGAAATGGATAAGTATTTACTTACGAGGATGGTTAGCATTGGAACGCCATTTCCGTCATCGCGTGAGGAACTTTGGGTGGATCCAATGGTACTCGTCTCGTGGTCAGTGCTCACTTCATCCGACTGTGGAAGATTGTTACAATTGTATTACTGTACATGTATGCTATTTCATCACATATTGAGCTGCTTGCGATGTACCCCATAGCGTGATCTGGACTGCTTGTGACATGTCCCATGGTCTGATCTGGAGTACTCGTTACGTGTCCCATGGCCTGATCAGGACTGCTCAATAAATGTCCCATGATTGACCTGGACTGCTCGTGACGTGTCCCATAGCGTGATCTGGACTGCTCGTGATGTGTCCCATGGTCTGATTGGGGACGGTCTCCTTGGTCAGCGCGTGAGATGATGGTGAAATAATCTACATTCACATGAAATTTACATTAAATTCTAACATTCCTATATTAACAATATTAACAATATGAAGTAAAATGAGTTCAAATCTTATTACATCCTCCGAATTTTTGACATTCTGGACAAAAAATCAATCTGCAATACAACTTGTCTCATTATGTTACTTTTGATTAGCATTCTTACTTTTCAAAGTTGATACATAATCATTCATTTATTTAAAAAGAAAAAAAAATCATTTAAATAAACTCTAGAACTTCCTAAATGAAACTGGTTGGAAAGCACATACGGTTGTTGACCATGTTTTTAAATTTGCACAAACAGTTCATAAAGATCATGGAAAGGTTGTGAACTTGTAATATAATATGAGAGCCATAATGAAAGGTGTAACTTACACATTGAGTCTCATCTCCTACAAATACAATCGGTACATTTTTGGCATTTTCAATAATGGATGGTACATCATTACAGTCAAATTCACTTTGGATGAATATCTGTCGCACGGATGCACATGTCAAGTCAATGCTGGAGGTGGTGTCGAAATACATTAAACGTAACACATGTTTGTCAATACATCCTACAAATCTGCTGTTTTCATACCAATTGCAGCTTTCGTTATCACATGCCTCATGTAGAAACACATCTTTTTTACAACAAATTAACGTTAAAATATTAAATAACGCAAACAAGAAAAGCATGACGATTACCAAGCAAGCGCGCGAATAAATAATCAGATGTCCTACCCGATGTATAATAAGTTGATTGACTCTTATAGACAAAATTATGAGGAATCAGAAAAATACTTTTATTTCTTCCTCCATGTTTTATACTGAAATGTGTATTTTTATGATCATGATGTCAAAATGTTATTATAGATAATAAAAAGAAATGGGTTTGCATATATGCTTACAACAATATTTTTTGAAACCCCCCCCCCTTTCCATTTGTAGTAAACACAGAAGAGTTCAGGGAAAGTTCATTCTATTTGTTGCAGACTCAACAAAGACTTCGTTATTAATGTGACTTCATGAATGGGTATGGTTACCAGAGGAGGGAGTAACGAAGTATACGGTCAGTTCATCACCCCTAGAGCGACCTTTATTTTGAAACAAACAATGTTGTATTCAAGATTGTTGATTTCCTTTGGTAAAAACAACAATGTTTACAAAATATTTTTTGTGTACTTGCTCACACGGGAGGTATATATAACTCTGGATAATGACAAAAAATCATTTCGACGGAAAACAAATTTTATACTTACCTACTCTTCATTGCAACGGGAAGTAAAATTTATACCTAAATACTCTAAGATGGATGTAACTTTTGGAAAAGAAAATACCGTTCATGGTATCCAGTTTATTGCCAATTCAAAAAAGAGAGCTTTTCCAAAGGGAAGCCTTGTGATTCAGCTTGCTGCATTTCGTGATAAAATTTGGCTACACATCCAACGTAATTTAAAAGTTTATATTCTCTATGACGTTATGAGCATCGGATAAATTATGAATATATTTCTTCTATATTTCCAATTGATGCTACAATTTTGAAAAGTGTAACTTGAAGTTTTTAAGTTGAAAACCATGCAGAGAGTTTACTCTGAATATAGAAAAAAAAATAACAATTTACTTTGAAAAATGTAATACTTCTAATATACAATGAAGTATTTAAACTTTTAATAAAAATTCCAGTATTGTTTATAAAAATAATTTTTTTCATTAGGCATTATGATATTATTTATACACCTGTATTTTTTTCTTAATTTAAGATAATCAACTTGGAAGGCAAGTATCAATGCCAGCTTCTGTGTATGAGGCAATGTCGCTGAGCGAACTTACGATCAAGCGGGGAATAGAGGACCTGAGAGCGAAATTGACGATCGATACACCTCCAAGTACTCCCCCGATAAGGTTTAGTATACAGACAATTTAATCTATTAATAAATGTGATTAAGGTAAAAGATTTTTCATTATTATATAAAAATTATTGGAGCTGTAGAGTTATTTTCATTAAACTAAAGATTAAAGTTGGTACTCAACAAAGAGCGTCTGTTGAAGACGACGAAGTCGAAGGCGACACCCTTTTCTTGTAAACGTAAAGAAAAAAATCAACACAGGGACATTTTGTTTAAGTTGTATTGTAATCAAATCTATATACGTTTTAATAATGTTTTGATTCTGTTTGAATCATATATATATATATATTTTATGAATTTTGTCTTTGCCAAATTATAGTTGACTGCGCAGCACAGTTAAGGTTACAAATGGAAATATCGCGATTTTTTAAGATAAAAAATACATACTTTATTAGGATGGGCGAATCTTTTTAGGAATTCACTATATCAAAAAAATTTAATGTGGTTTAAATATACATGTTGGGGACATTTAGATTTTTTATTTAGACTTGTCATGTGATGTCGCCGTCCCATGACTTTGGCAATTATACTTGCAGTATAGAGGTCATCTATAAATTTTAATATTGCAAGGGCATAACCAAGCTAAAAATCTTAGTTTATTTTATAATCCTTTTCAACACTATATGTAGTTTGTGAAAAGTGCTGCGAACCTATATAGATCCCCTTTTTTAATTGGAAAAATTTAATTTTTTGGACGGTAGGTTGAATATTTTGCTGGTCAACTACATTAAATATAGCTATAATTAATTTATTTGCAAGATTTCAAGAGGTTCGCAGCACTTTTCAAATATCTTAATGCTTCTTGAGTTTATGTGCAATATTTTGACAAGATACATCGAGGGTATGCCCTTGCAATAAATCGATTTATTAGGCCCCTTCTATTACTTTTTCAATGAATCTGCATACAAACACACGACAGTATCTCTTGTCTGATAAATGCACGTACAGTTTATGAATAAAATACTAAAATAATCATCGCATCCAAGTTAATGGCTTATTATTTTACCGCAAATAATATTTTATTTGAGAACTAAAAACATTTTTCATTGTACAAAATGTGACTTGCTCAGCCTCTGACTGTGTAAAAACTGCGTCATTTTTGCGAGATGACGTCACATTGACAAGTGCATTGCGATCGATGCATCGTTTATATACTGTTGTGTGGGATTTAACAAACGACAAAACTGCATGTAATAGTAAGTTTGTATGTAGTATACAGCTATCCAGCTGTTTGAAATAGCAAATAATTTCATTTTGTGGTATTTTGAAGACCTTATATTATGCGTGACGTCATAGTAAACATTTCCCGTACTAATTAAGCCCCGCCTCCTTACTGTAACCTTAACTGTGCTGCGTGCCTTAGATACCGTATCTTATAAATAAGTTAAATCTGGTGGTTGATTTGTGGATAATTTATTGACCTCCAGCCTTCTTAAATTTATTGCAGTGGACCTTGAGATATCCAGACGCCAGATATACGGATGGTTCAGTATCCGGACGATTTTTCATAGGAACACAATTTTAACATGTTATTATGTCTTGTTTAGGGTATTCATAATCTCTGTTGAGATTCTGCTAGGCTAGATATTTGGACTGACGCCTACAGAATCTCTGGACGCTTCTTCATAATTCATGTCTGGAAATTGAGCCCCAACTTTGGCCGACTATAGTAAGAATTATTTGCATAGGCAACACTGCCGCTCGCTTCATTTTAGTCATTTGGTTGTTTATTTGACTCTCTGTCAATTTAATTTCTACATAACTTACTGTTTAGGCATGTAAATCCCAACATGAAAATATTCACTGACATCTCCATTCAAAAAATTGGCTCTTGTAAGGAAATTGTTTTCCTCCTCAAATGTTGGGATTTACATGCCTAAACAGTAAGTTATGTAGAAATAATAGAGACAGAGAGTCAAATAAACAACCAAATGACTAAAATGAAGCGAGCGGCAGTGTTGCCTATGCAAATAATTCTTACTATAGTCGGCCAAAGTTGGGGCTCAATTTCCAGACATGAATTATGAAGAAGTGTCCAGAGATTCTGTAGGCGTCAGTCCAAATATCTAGCCTAGCAGAATCTCAGCAGAGATTAGGGTATTCAATGTATAACGACCATATTTTGTACCTAATAAATGAACGGTCCAATATTTTTAATCATGGTAGTAATTTGAAGATATTATCAAATGAAAATGTTCCACCAAAGGAATTTACAAAATTTTGATTATTGTCCAATAAATATCACTTTGAATTTTACATTGAAGTCTATGGGCAGTGCATGTTTTTATAAGATATTGTAAAAAGCAATTTGAATTTCAAAGAAATCTCTTGGTGAAAATATGCATAAACTCCCTCTTTATTAAAATATAAAATAAAATATTTACCGCAGAAATTCTGTGAAATCAAACATTTTCTTCTTTTCATCAAGGGCAGATAACTCTTCAAAAACTGTAAATGTGCAAAATGACCGTCTCCTTACATGTTATCAGTCTTGTGAATTTGGTTTATTTCACTTTTATCGTTTTCTAGCTGTGTGCTTTTAACTAGTTTAAAATTATTTAAAATCAGTCAAAATCCCTTCGTTATACATTGAATACCTTAAATGGTGATTCTGATATCCGGATGCTTCACATATTCGGACAAATTAACTGGGAACCAAAACGTCCGGATAAATGATGGTCCACTGTATATAGTTGTAGTGAATTTCAAAATTTATATTATAGTCCTATTATTTCATTATCTTATAATTTACATCGTTATACCAAGGAGAATTTTTTTGTCATGCTGGTAAAATGTATGCTAATCTTGTTTAAAATATAGCGTTGA